>NC_039248.1:26114027-26139027 GCF_003368295.1 Carassius auratus
ATAAGTATGCACTACTGAAATCAGCGTGAATTACAACACCCTAGCGTTGTGGCTCTACGTTTTCTACATTTATTTTGCTTTAATTCTAGATCATAGTCTTTATAACTCAATTTTGACTGTTTTGTATTATATGCCTAATGCAGTGTAGCTCAGACTTGAGGTTAAATGTTTGCATTGTGTGACTGAATGAAAATATGTACAGGACAATTTAATGTTTGAGAAACTTATGCGTAATTGTTTCAAATGTTGGTTCTACTGCAGGTTTAGACATTTTGTAACTTTTCTGGGGAACATCCAGTGACTGTGACTATCCTGATTTCACAGGATGAATGGTGTTGCGTGTCACCTGAGAGGCAAATGCAGTTTGGAAATGCATTGCTAATTGTCCTCCCTGCAGCGTTAGATTGGGCTGAGGTCTGAGGCTTGCAATGTCGAAAAGTAATTAGGCCGCTCGCATATTCCAATGCTCTCCCGGACGTTATTTTGCTCATTCTGTGTCTTTGTGCTGCCAAGTCAAGCTTATTCTTTCAGTGTGCGTGTAACCAGAGCGTTTGAATATCCCCAAAGGATAGTCTCAATCGGAGTCGGCCGTATTTACCCAAGCTGCGTTTTTTCGTCAACATCAGCAGAAAGTGAAATAAAAGAATGAAATATGTGGGCACACCAGTGACTCCTGGGACCCGATCCTCATGAACAATACCATGCGAAAAAGAGGCAGCCTGAAAAACGCTTAAGATCCCTTAACCATTTTCAGACATTTAGACGGCCACATTGGACCGCGTGCTCCCAACCACAAGCATTTTTGCAGGCTAGTCCTAATTGTCTAATCCTTTTAAATGGAGCTTTATATAATGTTGAAAATTCATTTGTCATTTTGGAAGCGTTTGAAAAGAGGAAATGGTAATAAGAGTCATAGTTGCTGCTGTCTTCATCAGCCAGTGCCCAAAACTGTGGGTGCACACGACTAAATGGAGCGGTTTTGAAAGAGGATTTATTAGCTTAATCTTTATGTCCACAATAAAGTAACATTCTCCTTCTCTCTGCCTCTCTCTGCCCTCTTTCCTTGTTTCATTCTTGCAGTACTTGTGTAGCGTGGGGGCTCGTGGCAGGGCCTGGTAGGAGCCGGCACCATTGCGTCCAACAAGTGGAGTGCCAACGGCAGCCCGGAGCAGGGGCTGGAGGATGGGGGTGATGAGCTGGACAAGGCCATGGATGGAGACGCCGAGGGCGTGTGGAGTCCTGACATCGAGCAGAGCTTTCAGGAGGCACTGGCTATATATCCGCCCTGTGGACGGCGCAAGATCATCCTGTCGGACGAGGGAAAGATGTACGGTAAGTGAGCTTGCAGTGCATTCGTGTGCCGAAGGAAAAGTTCTAATGCATAAATCCTTTTACATCAACATTTGACAAGTCCAGGGCTTAAGGCTAAGGATTTCTTATACTGGGCCGCTTTATAGCACAAATTTTTCTACTGGCCAAAATGTCACATTTTTACTTGCCCTGCCACAAAACACAAAAAAACAAACAAATGGTCACTGCTATCATTGTTTTTGATCTACGTTATCTTGTATTCTAGTAAATAAGCTTATATGACAC
Source organism: Carassius auratus (assembly GCF_003368295.1). NCBI lineage: Eukaryota > Metazoa > Chordata > Actinopteri > Cypriniformes > Cyprinidae > Carassius > Carassius auratus. Next base: position 26,115,624 of record NC_039248.1, read on the forward strand.
CGATATTTTATATACCAATTGCAATTTAGAACTCTCAATTTAAATTTTAATACCACAGCAAAAACACTAGCCAAAAATAAATAGAAATATAAAGTTCAATCATATTATTAAAGACAACTAGTGAATAACCAGTAAATAAGAACAAATGAGCATATTACAATTCAAAGCACAATTAAAAGAATAACACGGAGTTGGAAATAAAATGATGCTTTAGGTTTTTATGCTTGTAGATGTTCAGGTACAGAAACTGAAAAATCACATAAAATAAAAATGTTTGTGTTTCACTCTTGATTTTTCAATAATTTGAAATTAGAAGCTACCACTGCATTTTGATCATGAATTGATAAAAAAAGTGCAATGTTTGATTTATATTAGACTGTATAATTTCAAAACCTGAAGCAAGAATGGAATGTCCTGATTTTGTAAAATTTTTACTACATAAAACATCTGCATGAAACAGAAACCGCAGACTGGCTGAATGAGATGAAATTTCACTCTCTGCCAGCAGGTGGTGCTTATGGAACAGTAATACAGCATTTCCTTAGTTACTACTGTAAACACAGCAGGGCTGTGTATTAACACTAATTTAAATACATTATTAGGAGGCAAGATGAAAAGGAAAAAACGCTTTGTAAACTTTTCTGAAAACAGTCAGTTCCCCTCAGAAACGCATTAAATTTTATCTTCCTATATTTCGGTCATCGTGAACCGTGAATTTGTTATGCATGATTAAGTATTTTCTACTCTTTGAGAAGAAATAAACATTTAATTTAAACAGTGAAGAATATGCTGTTTTTATAAATTTGATTACTTTATAAAATGTATGTTGCATTTCTTATTTATTTGTTCTACTGTAGTAGTTTTTTGTCCTGTTGCTTGCAATAAGTTTCTTATTATTATTTAATCACTGACTGTTTACTTTTCTTTTTGTGATTTTTAGCTAACAAATTGATATAAGGGAAGTAATTATTGCCTTTCAATCGACTGCCGCCCAAACTGAATTTTGCAGGAACTTCACATTGTATTCATCAATGAAAGAGAATTTAAAAACACACACTGTTCAACTGCCGAGATCGTATCGCTGCAGTGCAGTTTTTTTGATGGAGGTTTTTTGTGCATTTGATGGTTGCAGGACAAGTGTTTCTAGATAGAATGGCTTATGGGAGGGGTGGCAAAAAGAGGGATGGAAACTAGAGAAAAGAAAAAGGGCGGGAGATAATGGGCTGATAGAGCCGGGTTGTTATACCCGACACGCTTCCAACCATGTACAAAATCCACTCAAGGATCACTTTGTGCATACCTTTGTGAATAAATCCATGCATGTGTACGCATTCATGAAGCATCATAAAATGCATCATGCTTGTGTGCCATCTGCTCTCTTACGTAATCACGTATTTAGTCATGCTGAAATAGCCATTCACTAGTAGCCATCAATGTCTTCATATTATGAAGTCGTTTTTTTTTATCGATAAACGGAGGTTCTCGTTCACTAATACACCCACGTACTTTACAAACAGACGTCTTAGCCAGCAGTTGTATTTCTCAGAGCTCATAAAACAGGCCTATACTTGTCCTGGAGCTACTCTGTGGACTACATGACTGACAGAAGACAGGTTTCTCAAAAACATATCACTCTTTCTGTCGCTTCTCGGTCCATGCTTGCTTGCTGCCCCCCTCTCTTTTTTAATTTAGCCTCAAACGGGTTGTATTTATAATCTCCATTTATTGGCAGCTCTTTTTCTTCCCAGCCCTGTGAGAGAGTTGTCGTTTATTTTCCTTCTGCCTCCCTCTCACCCAGTTGAAAAAGTGGCAAAACCAGCTCTGTTTGTCTTGCTCAATCCAGGTTTGTTCCCCCACAAGATTTCACTCACCCTCCCGCCTCCATTTTCATGTACTCTTTTTTTTCTTACTAGTTCCTTCTCCTAAACAAGGTAGGTCTGCCCCTGAGGCACAGCACTTTAATGACTCCAGGTGCAAAGTAGTATTTCCAGTGTTAAAGCGTTAAACTCTTATTAGACTGAACAACATGAAGATTAGAATTTGTGAATGCAATCTTTTTAGCACTTACAGGTCATCTCAGTAAATGTTTCTGCTGTCAGATTTCTGTCTTTGAAACAACAAAGATCATTATCTAATCTTGCTTAGAAAGTTGGTTAACCTATAGATAGCTACCTGAATGACTCAGACCTTTGAAAGTAACTTTATCGCCCCCATTGGGGACTTAGTTGACACGGAATAAACAAGAAAGCATGTTTAGCATGTAAAGGGGGACCATGCAATTGTGTAAACTCTGTCAAATATATTTTTATTCTATTCTTTTATAAAACTGCTAATTTGAATTTGTGACCTGTGCTGGCAAAATTAAGCAAATTTTCATAAATTAGTTATTTTCATATTTTCTATTAAAAACATTCAAAATTATATATTTTCATTCATTCATATTCCTTTCAAACCAAAAACCAAAATGCAAGAAGAATGCTTTGCTTCTGGTGGACAAACACAGCTTTTTAAAACAAAGAAGATAGACCTCTCAGAAAATAAAGCTACAAATAAAGATAATATAACATGTTTAATTACTATGTGGAGCATTGGGATCTCTAGATCAAGGGCTTAATTAACTTATTTTTGAAAATCTCAAATTCAACCAAAATATTTTTTTTTTTTCCACTTGCTTTGTCTGAAGCTCATAATTAGCCCATGCACATTCTGACAAATTTTGCCAGTATGGATCACATTTGTTGATTTACAGACTATAAAACAGGTGTGTCAGAAAGTTAGCGGGACACAACCAGCGAATCTATTGCAAAAATTGGAAAAATAAGCAAATACGGCTTAACTCTTGCCTTGTGCGATATGTTTCTCTTTCATCTGTGTATTCATAATTTGCAGATGTATGCTCCAGTTTGGCTGGATTGGGAGGGTCCAGGTGTTTGGCGTTGGTCCCCTCCTCTTCGAACTGTCTGCTCGCCTTCCTTCTCCTCAGAGAAACAGACAAGACAAAACCCAAGTGCTGGTTTGAATTAGCAAGCCAAGCCTAGAGATACAAACCAGACTGGAAGAAAGCAAGGCAAACTGACAGAAAGTGTCCTGAACACAGCCCAGTGCTGGTGACGAAGAAACATTGAGGTTCTTTTAGGGTTGCAATTGTATTTTCATTGAAGAACACTATGTTAAACGCAACTGCTGTGTTCGTATGCTTTTTTCGTTCTTGTGCATGGCTCTTTCAAAAAATTTATTTTATTTTAACACGTTTAATTTAGGCTAGACTAATTTCAAAGACGTATACTCCATACATTCCTTACTTTAATACAGGCTACTCGGGAAATTAATTTGCAGAAACCTCTGCACAATCTTAAAATACTGATTTAAGTGCTGTTTGCACCTGCATGAGGTTTGAGTCACTGCTGAGGGACTGATTATAAATCAAAGTCCCCTGGCTGCTGGTTCATAGTGAACTTCCTACCTAGGCAAAATCTGTAGGTGTCATAGACAGCTCCCAGTGCAAAAGTATCTAGCAGTAGCTAACAAAAGAATGCAACTATGTAACATACATTAGCCATGTTTACATCCAGTTTTGTTATTGACAGAGAATATGCATAAAAAAGCATTGCGAAAATTGCATAATTTTGGAGTATCGAAAAAAAAAAAATGCCCTCGAGCTGTTTCCATACAAAATTTAACCTATTATGAAAATTATATAAGGCAGTAGCCTGTTCTTCATCCATTTTAAACAAAACTTTATTATATAGCCTGTTATAAAATTGTATAGGCCTAAGTTTCATGAGTTTGAATTTTCAATTTTTGTACTTTGTTATAGACTATTTGGATACTTGATCATCAAGCGTTATTCATACATAGCTGCAGTTGTATTAGCCTATCATTATATTTCTGATTAACTTTTAGAGGAAATGTTAATTTAAGTTATTTTTTTCCCCTAACCAATAACTGACGGTCATTAAGCCAGTATTAACTGACGTGATTGTTAAATTACAATTAAATTAAATTTTAAATGACACTGGCTGTTAACCAATAAAAATACCTAAATTAGTTTTCCTGGGATTAATTTTATGGAAACAAAAAGCAGAATAAAAAACAGAACATGAGGATTCACATGGTCATGTCACGCACCTGAAGTGCTTTTGCGAATGGAGAAAAACATAATAAAGCTATAACTAAATAGGCCTATATGGGAAATATTTTTCTAAATAATAAATGAACAAAACGAAAGAAACAAAAACTGTGCAACAATTAACAGCCCAAATTAATTTTGGCTCATTTTTGTGATGTGCCGACCTGTTGCGGCATTCTGTTTGTTTCCTTCACTTTACAAAAGCACAGTGTTTTGTTTTCATTGTGAATATACATAAATATATGAATATTTAGAATAGTTGTGAATAATGTCTTACTCTCATATGACCACAAATAAAGAAGTAAAGTAACACTGTGTTGACACCGGATGTGACAGAAAGTTGTTTCCACTTTTATAAGATAAAAAACAACAACAAGTGATCGTTCCAGCGTCTCACCCACGCAGTTAAGCATTACTAACATAGCTATTACTAACTAACAATGCAGCCTTTTCATTGTCATAATACAAACATTGGTTGCCTGTTATGTTACAGGACATAAAATTTCACTTACCACATAAACAAAGTATGGAGAGATGATTGAGGATGATAGTGAATGATTTGCAGATCCTGAGTACAACTGACAAACATCTAATCTTGTAAAATGTGTTGTAAGCATTGCCCCTCCATAGTATAAAGATAGTACATTTGATCGCGAATCTCGAAAGTGAAACTAAAAAGCGTTTGTGCATTCACAAGCAGTTTCAATGCCAGGCATAATAGCGGCTTCATGATGCCTTCAGTTTATATACATTATAATCAACCATTGAGGAGAGAAATTAGTAAAATATGTATTTTCCTCCCATCTCATATTTAATCCCTTATACGCAGAATACGGTATTGGGATGCGGCAGATTGTGGGGGTTATGGGGGGGATCACGATGTCAGCTCAACATCGCGATGTCTATCAGCCATCGATAATGGACGATGGCATCGTCTATGGGCCCAACCCTAGTTCTGCAAGGCCTGAGCCAAAGTTTGTCATCAAAGTATTTCTGTATAATTGCCTCCAAGAACTGTCTTTACATTTTACATTAAAATTACATTTTATGACACAATAACAGTAATATTTTGAAAATGTTGATCCGAATAAATGGTGGTTGAACTCAACCAATGCTGCGTGAACTCAACCAATCAGGATGTTTAGCGCCCAAGTCCCGCCCCCGAAATTTCCAGAACTTTGAAAATGTACCACCTCGCCAGCAGGGACTTTCTGAGGGGCATTTTTTTACCCGGAACTTTATTTAGTTCCTGGTTCCTGCGGTGGAAACACACCGAGTACCAGCCCAAAGACCCTAGTGTCTGGGTAAAGTTCCTGCGGTGGAAACGCGGCACTACAGACTTTAGCTCCAGTTCTAATTAAACACACCTGAACCAATTAATTACTAGTCTCAAAGAATACTGAAAACTTCTTGGCTCATCTGTTGGTAAGTGTTGAAGCTCTGCCTGATATTGGCCTGAAAGGACCAGGATTGGACACCATCGCTTTCGGGTCTCCCATTTGAAATCTTATTATACTTAAGGGTTATGTCTTTGGCTAAGGGTGTATTTTTGCCAAGTCAGTGCCAGTCAGGATCAGTAATATTGAGCATGGCATTTGGGACAGGGTCTGGGTTGAGGGAAATGTCAAGTTTAAGTATAGCTATGTTCTATTCACCATAGAAGTATAGATAGGAAAACGACTCTATCTAATTTGAAATGTCTGATTGCATTCAATATTTGTGTGAACTACATATTTTTATGCACTTTAATAAAGGTTTTCTTTAGTTTAGCAACATGCAAATTGTATCAGAATTGAGTGTTTGTTGCATCTCTTGTTGACTTTATGCAAGTGCTTTCTTTTATGTAGCATGCGTCAACAAAGCAGCTGGCATTTTTAGAACAATTCAATCCGTTTCATCCTGCCTTAGAATGTGAGGAGCTGCCCGTGTTTGCTGTAGACAACAAGGCAGCACACTAGATCTTGCAAGCAAGCCTCCAGAGTCCCTTTTGTAGTGTGGGATTAGATCATCCAGGTTTTATTCTCCTCTTGCCATAAATCCAAACATATTTACTGACTCACTATGAAGTCAGAAGGACGCTTCAATTGTGCTATGTGGTGTTTCAGATGCAGCGACTGGCTGATAATAATGACATTTTTGATTGAACATTGTTGGCATTTTCTGAAATGTTATGTCTGATATCTGTTGTATATCTTTGTTGAGGGATTCCCTTGAAACCATGTGGCCTTATGGTGGTATCCTTGGTTCTGTTGTCGTTCATGGTATGTTTGACTCATACGCCACCGGTTTAGTGGTTTATTTCAAGTGAAAGCCGGTTGGTGAGTTGATTTGACATGTCAAGTAATTAACCGCACCGAGCCACAGTTACTGTGCCAATAAAGAGAAATCCCACAAATTTGATTTATTAATAAATCAAGTTGTAAACAAATCCCAGCATGTTGTTGACACTCATTGCTCTCGCCATCTCCAGGAAAGCAAATCCCGACCTCATGGAGAGCCTGATCTCTCCTGTGACTATAAACACCTTATCCATTTACATGTGGTCATCTGCCACTGAAGAAGCCCACTCACGAGGAGAATGACGACATCGCTCATAATACCGCCACTGATGTGAGGACACGGGAACGCCTTCTGCTCTGGCCCTGTTAACACCACCTGGATTGGGCCTAAAAACCCAGCAGTGTAATGTGAAGTGCAGAGCTGCCTCTTTTTACTACACCAACATTGATGGGTGGAAATAAGTGTGTTGCATTGAGACAACTTTTTTTAGTTGTTATGCTTTGAATTAAGTTTCTTTTTCTTTTTTCATGCTTTCAGCACGAAATGCTTCCAAGAGCATTAACTTTAGTTTTGCAGTTGCATTTGAGACATTACATCTTCTAATAGCAAGTTATATTGCAGAATTGTATTTTTGGATCGCAAAATTTGACCTATTAGGAAAGCCTGTTTATGTCCTAAGAAATAAATGAAGATGTAAGGTCATAATTGTGAGAGTTGCATTGAGGAGAAATAAAGCTGATAAGTAAACATTAGCCATAGTAGAACATGGAAATCTTGTGCACCAAATGTCATGCCTAAACTGAAATTTACACAATTTTAGTACAACTTCTGATGCTACCAGTGCCTTCCCTAATCTTCCCTAACTTCTCAGCATCTTGGTTTTGCCAAGTTGATTTCCAGCCCAGTTGAATGGCAGAAATGCCGTCTGTCTGGTTTCATAGTTGATACAGCTTCAAGATATTTTCCACCTGTAAGATATTTTTTCACCAAGTAATGTGGACCAAGTACCATCCACCCTTCTGACCAACCTTGAGTCTCGTTTCTGCTCAACAGCACGTTCTGGTAAACCGTCTCAGCAGAGCATGAAAGGCATTTGAAGGACGAGATAAGCAGGGATTTTATCCAGCAACCTTCCAGTGACTGGCTAGGAGGTTTAACCATGCCAAAAAGTTTTCAGGTGTTATTCCTGAACCAAAACACTCCTCATTGAGTTTCCTTTCCAGACGCACTCTAAGGTTGAGAAGAAACCTGATGAGGGAATCAGAGCTGGGAGGTGGGAATATGGGACACCTCCTGCTGGGATGGTTCGTGGCAGGTGTGGGTGTCCTTTGGTAGGATGGGATGATCTTCAGCTGCCAGTTGCTGGCAGAAACAGCAAAGCACTTTGTTTCTCTTTTTCACTCCCTCGCTCTTTTCTGGCCGTTCTCTCGCTCTCTGAATGCATGCTCCAGGCTGTTGCCCTCATCAAATCAAGTTGTGTGGGGCAGATGTCACAGGCGCAGAGGAATGTGAGGAATGCGGAGGCTTGGAGAGAGAGTGCGAGAGAGGGAGGGTGTGTCTGGGGAAGGGTGTGCAGAAACTCAAATCAGTGCAGTGGTCTCTCTTCTGTGGAAAACCATTTCCGCCTCGAGTAAAAAAAAAAAAAAATGTAATTGCAACTTTTAGATAGATAAAAAAAAACTTTTATTTTAGATACAGTATAAAATTTGCAACTTTATTTTTCATAATGTGCTCTTATATCTTGCTAATTATATTTTAAACTTTATATAAAAAATTTTTCACTCCTAGGCAGAAATGGGCATTCATGGGCAACCCAACATTGCAAACACTTTAATGGCTGCTTATCAATGGGCAGCGAATGTTGCTAGCTAAAATTTGTTGATATCAAAAGCAAAGCTGTCTTCTTCAAGGGGTTGTCGAATGCCCCATGCGTTTAAGTAGTTAAGCTGCATTCACACTAGGGGCTGGCGATGAGGTCGCTACTGAGCCTTCTCACATTGACTGCGAATCAGTTTTCTTGCTGCTAAATACAAACTTTTGGAGATAAAAGACTAAATAGAATATAATGTATAATGATGGCAAGCATCAGCCTCATTTCCGTCACATTGCTGAGCTTAAAGGAAAACGGTCACATGATCTTCTTTCCAATTGCCGCTCGCTCCCGAAAGTCGCTCTTCATTTGCATAAAGTTGAAGGATTCTGAACTTTGTTGCGTTGCTGGACATGCCCCATCCATCGCCAACAGCCACCGTCGCTCGTGTCACCGGAAATCGGCAGCTTTCCATTGAAATGAATGAATCTTGTCACTGTGTCGTTGCATGTCGCTGGTAGTGTGAGTGCGGCTTGATTGTAAGAATATTTGCTTAGTAAAATGTGTTGCATTTTTCATAAAAGATTTAATCAGAAAATTTTTTACGGCTTTTCGTGTTTTCACTGTTATACACTCTGGGGCGCTATTACACATCTTCTGAACGAGTAGAAAACACACGAGCATATTCAAACAAGAGCCAACACTAATAAGTTGTGTGAAACAATGCAAAATCAAATCATGTCCTGTACACTCAAACTGAGCCTTCTCTTCTCGCTATCATTACAAGACACACCCCTTACTGCTGATTGGCTGCCAGTGTGTTTAGGGACATGGTCCAACACTGTGGTCAAAAGCGTTTTTATAAAAATTGCTTAGTGCACCTTTAAATTAATCTATTACGTTAAAAAAATGGCACAAATAAAGCATGGAACATTCGCACAAAAAAATTCTTAATGTTTTTCAACAAAATCTAAACATCATTAAAACACTTACTTTAGAATAAATTAAATCTAAGAAATCTTAACAATTTTGTCAAGTTTATTTTATCTTTCAACACCCGTGACGTTAATAGGCATTGAATTGAAAATATGATGCATATCATGTTCACTTTATATGCATTTGGTGATTCATATTACATACTGTATTGAATAATGGCCATTATTTATCCTTATTAGAGGTTTTTATGGATACTGCTTTTATTACAAAATGACTGATTGCAGCAGTTTTTAAAATGGTCATAAGTGAAGCATGTTCCCCCTCCCGTCATTTAAAGCAAGCAAATATTCTATATAAAGTCTAAAGCTTTACTTCAGTAGTTTTCTATTTGTGGTTTCAGTCTCATGAAGTCTGGTAGTGTTGTTGAGGGATGTTTTCTCTTTCATTGCTTTTGTCGCCACATTTTGGTCACTATGAAACTTACAGAAAATATTCTTTCCTCTCAGGCCGCAATGAGCTCATTGCGAGATACATCAAGCTGAGAACAGGCAAAACCCGTACAAGAAAACAGGTATGTACTTTATAAATACCATCGATTGCACAAAATATTTGTTTACATAACAACAAATAAGATTTAATGACAGTTTTCAGTTCAGTAGTTGAATATTCCTCAAAGCAAATAGTGTGTTGTGACTGTTCTCATGTATGTTTTTGTTAAACCATCTCAAATATCTTCAGGTATCTAGTCACATACAGGTGTTAGCGCGGAAGAAAGTTCGAGAGTATCAAGCAGGTATAAAGGTAGGTTAGAAACGCACATCTTTTCCCTCTTTGGTTACGGCTTCTCTCTCTTTCTCCTCCTCTTCCTCCTCTTTTTCTTTTCCTCCTCTTTGGCTTTTCTGTTCTGCAGGTTTCTAGCCATTTGCAGGTTCTTGCCCGGAGAAAATCTCGCGAGATACAGTCAAAGCTGAAGGTATGCGCTTTCCTGCGGGTGGGGCGGGGCTTAACAGCAGTTTCCTTTGCAAAAACCAATAAAAGATTGCTATAAGTTCCAGTTATCTATTGGCTGAATAAAATCTTAAGCAATGAGTGGTTGCATCAATATTTGCTGCAGAAAGTTGAAAGTGCTATGGAAAGCTGTGTCATGTAGTGTTGTGCTTTGCGTTTGGCGCAGCTGGTTGTCGTAGAGGCTAAAGGTGCATGAATGGCTGAGATCTTTGCCCTTTGGCTTTCAACCTTTCTTCAACCTTCCTTTCCTTGCATCCAGACTCTATGTATCTGTCACCAATACTTAGTTGTTAATACTTGTTAAAATCTGTCTGAAAAAGTTCTGGATAACACAATATAGTAATGCAGTCAACCGATATGGGTTTTTTAGATGATGATTATGTTATGAGTCTGGCTGTGATGTAAACAAATTTGTTGAAATTAAATTAAATATTACTATCTGTGTGTGTGTTTGTGTGTGTACAGAGAGACAGAGAGGGAGAGAATTTGTAATATAGTTGGTTTATGGTAAAAAGGCTTTGTTTAAAGAACTTTACATTTTATAAATGTGTAAATTGTGTATTAAGTGATTTTAATCAGGATTGCACAAAGTTAGAATAAAATATTGGACTATATGTTTTTATTCATTTATTTTTTGCCTTAAATTGAGGATAAGTGGGTGAGATTGCAAAATAACATAAATATAATTTACATAAGCAGTGAACTCTAAACAATATGAAGTATGTGCATTGTATTTTTAGTGATTTTAGATTGTAGTGTTTGGCGCCCCCTGTCAGTATATTCATGAACTACTACATAAGTAAATTATTTGCAGAAAAGCATTTTTTATTTTTATTAGAGCTCATTAGATTTTTTTTTTTTTAGTTAAGTTATAAAAAAAAAAAAAAGGATGTGCCAATTTTTTTTAACAAAGTATGGCCTGAAATTTTTGCCTGAAACTTTTTCACATATCCAAGCCATTTTAAGTATAGGGGTGTAAATCGGATGGTTCATCACAATGCTATACGATATGATATCAATTCTTATATCCAGCATTACGATATTTGCTGATACTTCAAAAAAAATGATATGATACGACTTGATTCAGGTGATATATCAATCAATAAATTGATGTTATTATATTATATACTGATTTTAAACAACCATCCACATTTTTATTATCTCAAAAATTCTACCAAAACGTATAACATGAACATTTAGCTTACATTATTTATTTTCCTCAAATTGGGACATTCACAACATAAAATAGGCCTACATTTTTTTTTTTTATGATAAAGAAAAAGAAATAATTGAAAAAAGAAAGATCAGTAATCTTAAGATATGACATCTGTAAAGACAGTCTTTCAGGCTTCTGTGCTAAAGTATGCAATGTATAAAATAAAGTAAATAAGGAAACCACACAAACGAGGTACTCCAGTTGTAGGAAAACATACATTCATGTAGAAAAAATAAATAAATACAAAGAGTATTTGTAAGTGTACTATATATATATATATATATATATATATATATATATATATATATATATATATATATATATATATATATATATATATATATATATATATATATATATATATATATATATATATATATATATATATATATACATACATACATACGTGTACAAAAGGGGCTCAGTGCTAAAATATTTCCTATAGATAACCAAGTTAAGCAATAGCCGAAAATAAATAGAATATAACAGACACAAATTAAATAAACAGTTCTTTTCAGGTAGATCTACAATACATTTTCAGGTACAGAAATGTAATAATCAAATGTTAAATAACACTGAATAGTCTTCAGTGTATAAATTAAATATAGATTAATCCTTAAATTTGTTCAGACAAAATCAGTGAGCGATTTTTTTTTTTCTTTGACAGTTTTGTCCACTTTCACTTTAAGAAAAGCAGAGATGCTTTATACTGATACAGGTGCATCTCAAAAATGTCTTTGAAAAGGTCTTTTATTTTTTGTAAATGAATTCAAAAAAGCAAACTTTCTTATATTCTGGATTGAAATATTTCAAGAGTTTTTTTGTTTTAATTCTGATGGTTTGGACTTACAGCTTAGGGAAATTAAAAATTCAGTATCTCAAAAAAATAGAATATTCCTTTTGAGCTTGATTAGTTGTATTAATTTTGAGTATAAATATGGAGTACCTTTTGGGCTAGTTCAGAACATGCAACCACAATTATGGGAAAGACTTCTGACTTGACAGTTGTCCAGAAGACAATCATCAAAACCCTCCACAAGGAGGGTAAGCCACAGAAGGTCATTACTGAAAGGGCTGGGAAGATGGTCAGAAAAAACTGATTCAAAAACTTGGGAGAGCTTCACAAGGAGTGGACTGAAGCTAGAATCGGCGCATCAAGAGTCCCACACTCGGACGTCTTCAAGAAGAGGTCTACAACTGTCACATTCCTAGAACCAAGCCACTCCTGAACCAGAGAAAAACGTCAGAAGCATTTCACCTGGGGTAAGGAGAAAAAGAGCTGGAGTGTTCCTCAGTGGTCCAGAGTCCTTTTTTCAGATGAAAATAAATTTAGCATTTCATTTGGAAAATCAAAGTCTGGAGTCTGGAAGAAGACTTGAAGAGGCACAGAATCTAAAGTCCAGTGTGAAGTCAGTAATGTTTTGGTGCTATCTACTGGTATTGGTCCATTGTGTTTTATCAAGTCCAAAGTCAGTGCGGCCATCAACCAGGAGATCTGCCATCTACTTTTATGCTTCCATCTGCTGACAAGCTTTATGGAGATGCTGAAATTTATTTTACAGCAGGACTTTAGCACCTGCCCACAGTGCCAAAACCACATCCAAGTGGTTTGCTGACTATAATATTACTGTGCTTGATTGGCCAGCCAACTCACGTGACCTGAACCTCACAGAGAATCTATGGGATATTGTGAAGACCTCTATCAAAGCAACCTGGGCTTCAGTAATGCCTCATCAGTGAATAATTAAACCTGCTATGAAGATCTTTAACACTTTATTGATTTAAAAAAAAAAAAAAAAAAAATCCTAAACTGTAAGTCTTAAACATCAGATTAAAACAAAAAACACACAGAAAAAAAACACTAGAAATGTTTCAGTTTGTGTACAATGAATCTAGAATCTAGAATTTTTTTTTTATTACAAAAACATGAAGAACTTTTCCATGATATTCTAATTTTTTGAGACGCACCTGTATACATGCATTTTTTTTTCTCAACTGTTTACGTTAAGACATAAACTTAACCAACTGTTTACTAGGATATTTGCCAAGGCGCACATGTCAATGTAATTGACTTTCATGTAGTTAGCATGCATCTCAAACTTTGTTGTCAGAGACAATAGGTTTATAAAAATTGCTTTCAATATATTGTACTAATGGTCTTTCTTTCTTTTGATTCAGGCCATGAACTTGGTAAGTGTGGATTTGAATTTTGCAAATTATTGTTGATTTTTTATTTTATATTTTTGCTTTGCTTTGCTTTGCTTGGCTGTCCTGCACAGGTTCCGCTTACATCCAACACTGCCATTATAAGGTCCTCTTCTCTGGCCTTGCGGTGTGCATAGATGTCTCATAATTCTTGTGTCAGTAATATGAATGGCCGTTTTGCTCTCTGAAGTTTCCATGTCGTCCCTCTGTTTTATGATGTACTGCAGATAATACAGGCTTTATAAATTCAAGAAACGTAATTGTGAAACAACACCACTTATTGTGGTTGTGCTTCCAAGTCTTTTTATTATCTGCGTTCATTTATTGTGATGCAAAGTGACATGCTACACGCTCAGCCTCTGGAAAACTGGAACGTCATGCCAAACGTATAGTTATGTTGCTTTCATTTGCGGGGCAGGTTTTTCATGGGGTATAATTTAATATCCATGAAAAAAGAGCCTGACCAGATTCAGTGCTTGACTGGTGAGACAAAACTGTAAAGTGGTCCAAAAAAAGTGTGTTTGTTTGACATCCCGGGCCAGTATTATGTTGCTTTTGCTTTGCTGGCTGCACAGTAATTGATATCTGTCAGATAACTGTATTGCTTTTGCCTTTTTCCTCTTCCTCTGTCGGAACTGAAATCCAAAGACTCTTATTACTGAACATGATTTTAATAGGGTTAAAGGTTTAGTAACTAATGTTGAAGCAACCACATAATTATAGTTTTCACAAGGCAATGGAATAGTTCACCTAAAAATTTTACTTTGTTGAAAATGTCCTCAATATCAGGATAGTTTGTTTATTCATTAGAACATATTTTGCATTTCATCACTTGCTCACCAATGGATGCTCTGCAGTGAATGGGTGCCGTCAGAATGAGTCTAAACAGCTGATTAAAAACATCACAGTAATCCACAGTACTCCATCAGTTTATGTCTTGTGAAGTGAAAAGCTGCGTGTTTGTAAGAAGCAAATCCATAAAGGTATTTTAACTTTATGGCCAAAAGTCAATAATAACGCTTCCTCCACTGAAAAAGTCCATCTCCTGTTGTCTTCACATCAGAATATACTATTTCAACATGTGTTTAGAGCTGTTTTAGACTTTTTGTTGTTGTTGTTGTAAATGGTTCTTAGTCTGTGCATACTTCTCTCCTGATTCAGACGAGATTACCTTTTGACTGGAGAAAGAAATATTACGACTAGAGAACTCCTATTTCAACAAACGTTTAAAGTTAAAACATCTTAATGACAAATTTCTTTCTCACAAACTCAACTTTTTGGCTTCTCAATTGATGGACTGGAATGCTGTGGATTATTGTGATGTTTTTATCAGCTGTTTGGACTCTCATTCTGACGGCACCCATTCACTGCAGATGATCCATTGGTGACCAAGTGATGTAATGCTTTATTTCTCCAAATATTCCTATTTTTATTTTTGGAAGAACTACCTATAACAGTAGTTTTGGCCTTGGGTTTGCTGTATGATTTTTAAATTTTTATATACTACATATTATAAGTCCTATTTTGTAATGAATTCAGAGAATTTAAAAATATCTAATTGACTTTTTTGTAATTCAGCATTCTAAAATCTAATAGCAATGACATCATCACATTTGCATACTGATTTGCCATTGGACTATGTATTGTGATTTTTTTTTTTAATGCGGTAGAGATGGTTTTGCAGCTCTATGTGCTGATTTTCATGCACAGCTGAAAGAAAACAAGACATTTGAAGCCTAAAACATCAACTTACCTGAAACTGTAACCCTTTTCAATCGCTGTCTTACAAACACTGTCAATGTTAATCTAATTCTCTTCGTGATTCATTTGGTGCTCTCTGATCTCCTATTATTTCCCTTCTTCCGATGCCTTTTACCTAACTTAATCATAAATCAGCAGGCTGCTTTGCATTAATTAAAATTAACAATGATTTTTTTCTGTATTTTGTTCTGGATTACTCTGCTGACCTGTGTCTCCGTCTCCTCAGGATCAAGCGTCCAAAGACAAAGCTCTCCAGAATATGGCGGCTCTTTCCTCCGCTCAGATCGTGTCACCGAGTCTAATCAGAAAACCTCTTCCGCCTCTTCCACAGTCCCCTTACCCTCCAACTGCACGGGTACGATTTAGATTGTACTTAACCTGGAAGGTACACGAATTATGGAGCAATTAAATTTATTTTCATTGCTGCTTTTCCAGTTCTGGCCGACCCCTATCCCAGGTCAACCCGGACCCTCTGAGGAGTGAGTAATTCATGCGTTCATACGTGTTTATCTGTGTGTCTGTGTATCTGGCACGTTTAATGGATTACGTTCTTATGTATCAGGCTGGTTCTTAAGCACAATCCAGGAAGAAGTCCTGGGCTTGGCCGCACCAGCTACGCGTAAGTTCCCTCCACAGAGCTTGAACTGATCTTTCGCTAGCTTGATCCACTGCTAGGGATGGAAACCTGGTTCAGATTCCACTGACGGCCGTAAAATAGATCCAACTGTTCATTATTTGACAGATTCAAACTTGTAGCTCTTGAGTTTAAGAGCGTGTTAGTTTAATATTATTTATATACTATTATAGATTTCATTGATATTTTGAATGAACATTAATTAAAATATTAGTTTAGTTTTTATTTTTTATTTTTAGATATATTTATTTTTATTTATTTTTTATTGTAATTTCAGTTATTTTGGTACTTCAGTTTAAACTTATTTTAGTTAGCTGCAAAAGCAACATTTCATGTCTTTCGTTAGATTTTTATAGTTTATTTAAGCTTTACTTCAATTAACAAAAAAGTATTTTTAATAGTTTTAGTTAACAATAACTACGCTGGTTTGAATAGGGGGAAAAAAATAATGTGTTTGTCTACTGTTTGTAAATCAGTTTTTTGAGGACCGCTGGTAAAAAGGGTGCATCTGTTTATTGTTTGAGCACAAGATTACTATGCACATGGAAAATATAGAAATATTTATATATAATTATATAATAATACATGATAATATACTAATGAATAATATTGCAATAATTTCAGGAAACTTCCGGTGCCTAAAAAAGGCATGGAAATTCATCAAGTTATGAAAAAGTAATCCATTTCTGTAATATGAACTGTTTAGCTCTAAATTATTTTTAATTGGTTAGGAATTTCTCTGTGCTGTGCTTAGTAATAGCAAGCAACTGAAAAAGTCATCAAAATTCATTGATGGTTAAAAGTAGGGAACTCTTTATTATTTAGTAGCGGCCATTTTTTTCCATCATATTTGTTTTAGATTTCAAGCTCACAGTTTAAGCTAAAACGTGGTTAGATTTACTGTAGATTCGGTAGGGGTGCAGGAAATTACAAACAGATTTTAGTTTGCTGCTCTGTCTGGGTTCTGGTTTTTATTCCCAACATTATTCACTGGCAGCCTGATTCCTCTCTACATTGTTGGTTCTGTGCTCTCAGCTTTTGCTGAAATCTCTGGAGCATGTGTGTTATCAGACGTGAGCTAGCACACATGACTTCTGTCATATTACACTTTCACTCTGAAGTAGGTGAACTTACGCTTAGCTGATATGGCCAAAACAAACAGTTGTGGGATAAGTGAAGTGCCAAGGTGTTGAAATATCCCACCTTCAATGGAAAAACAATAACAAAGGGTTCCCACGGTCATAGACAACTGGAAGATATCAGGAAATTTGTGTTTTGTTGGACTGGATATTAAAGGAACAGTTCACCCAAAAATGCAAACCTGAATGAGTTCCTTTCTTCTGCAACAAAGAAGTTATTTTGAAGAATCTTGGTAATCAAACAGTTGACGGTAGCCATTGACTTACATGAAGAAAAAAAAAATGCTATGGAAGTTAATGGTTACTGTCAACTGTTTGGTTTCCAACATTCTTCAAAATATCTTCTTTTGTGTACAACAATGTATCGGCCGATAATCGGTATCATCCGCTAAAAACAATTAGCCAAAATTGGCCGATTGTTTTAATACAGCTGGTGACATATGATATATTTAGTGCTGTCAGAAAATGTAACGCGATTCATCACATCCAAAGTAAGAGTTTTTGTTTACATAATATGTGTCTACTTTGTATATTTATTATGTATATATAAATACACACATGCATGTATATATTAAAGAAAAAAAAAATTCTATCTTAAATATGTTTAAATATAAATTATACAAATATAAGTAAATATTTTCCAAATATATCCTGTATGTGTATTTATGTATACAAAATAAATATATACAATACACACATATATTACATAAACAAAAACTTTTATTTTGGATGTGATTAATCATTTTAAAGCACTATACGTCAACTAGTCATCATCACAAAATTAACCACAGACCCTGATGTGAAGCAAAGTCTTGATCTTGGTCTTGATTTTAGTGATAATGACTGGCTTATTGTCCACTTTACTGTATATCTCACAACTATATACTCAATTAATAAATATGTGAACAAGAAATAATGATTTAAAAAAAAATAATTTTGTTCCATTTTCTCAGAGTATATATTTTTGGAAAATCTTGTCCATTTCTATAGTGAATATAAATTTTTCTAGTTATCAAATTAATATCTATTATTATGAAATTAATAATCAGCTGGATATTGCTCTTGTCTAGCATAAGGCTAGATGTTTGATTTGTAAGTGAATCATTTTTTGACTCACTTGGTTCTTTCAGTTGAACTGGTTGATTGTAAATGATTCATTTACAAATCCGTTTCATCAAAATGATTTTTAACAATCCTTATCCAGCAATTAGAAATGACTGGAAATGGTCAAAAAGTGTGGGAACCCTGATAAGGCGATGTTTAACCAAAGTAAATGATCTTTTCATGTGCACTTTGTAACAAGTACAAGTTTTGCACAAGCAACTTTGATCCTAACAAATCCTGAACACTTTTTCAGCATCAAGCCATTTGCCCCAACTCCTTACTCAAACTTACCTGGACCTGTTCAAGCACCCTTAGGTAAGTACACTAGTGCACTAGTAGTAGCCCACCCCCCTTCTGTTTCTTCTGTTTATGTGCATGGCTGAGTCTTCACTGGCGCCCCCTTGTGTTTGTGCAGCGTATGAGTCTCTGGCCCCTCCTCTGCCGCCGGTTGCCACTGCAGTGCCCGTGTGGCAGGATCGCACCATCGCCTCCTCCAAACTGCGTCTTCTGGAGTACTCCGCATTCATGGAGGTCCCGCAAGACCAGGACTCTGTGAGTAGACAGGAGCACTCCACAAATATGCTGATTTACAAAGTCGTGTGAATAGTGATATGGATTCGTGTGTTAAATAAACATGCAGCATGTTTCAGAGTAAAGCTCTGTGCACTGTTTTTTTACACTTGAGAATCTCATGATCTGTTTGCAGCAACTCAAGAGTGGCTTTCTTTACAGTAAATGCTGCTTCACATGAAACCCATCTCCACTTCAACATGCTTTTGGGAACTAATGCACCAACTAGCTTCCCAAACTTATCACAAGGAGCATGAAAAAAAAACATGGCTGTTGCCAACAAAAAATAATCTTTAAGAGAAATTTAATTAATGGTTTAATATTTGGAAATGTTACAATTTAGACACAAATATTAAACATATATATTAGTATTGCAGTTGTACAGTTCTAAATTTTATTATTTTTTAAAATAACCTAATCATTTTGTTCAATTTTATTTTGTACTTTGTTAAAAATTACAATATTATATAATTAATAATTTGCTATAGTCATATTAATATATAATTACAACATTTCTGGCCAAAGTCACAGCCCTTTAAACGAGAATAGCAAAAAAATGAATAAATGTATGAATAAACTTTTTTTTTATTAATAATAAATAATAATTAGATGATAATTAGTGACTGTTTTGATTCTGTCCATTAACAAAAATAGCATAGACTAGTGGTCCTCAACTCCAGTGCTCATCACATTTTGTATGTCTCCCTCATTTACAGTAACACACCTGATTCAGATCATCAGCTTGTTAGGAGAGATATCCATGAACTGAACTGAGTGCGTCAGATTCAGAAACATAGTAAATATGTAGAGCGGTGGCTCCTGAGGACTGGAGTTGAGAAGCACTGGCATAGATCAACTTTATTAGTGAAGCTTAAGTTGCATACAGAAATACAGACGGCTCACAATATATTTAATGTCCTTTTACAGTACAGCAAACACCTGTTTGTTCACATTGGCCAGACCAACCCCTCCTACAGCGACCCTCTGCTGGAGGCGGTGGACATCCGACAGATCTACGACAAGTTCCCCGAGAAGACGGGAGGACTCAAGGAGCTGTACGAGAAGGGCCCTCAAAACGCCTTCTTCCTCGTCAAATTTTGGGTGTGTGCATGTCATTTAAGTGATGTAAACCTTCACAGAAAAGCACTTTAGGGGTATTTTGATACATACTGTACCTGCCTTGTTATTAGTACAAATATGAATGAGTCCTTAAATCAGGGGTTTTCAAACGTTTTTGACAGCCGAACCCCCTAAAATATGTACTACATAAATTAAGGAATTTCTATTTTGTTTCTTTTTTTTAAAGTACCCCCTGAGATTTTAAGTAAATGTATCATATATATTATTTAATGGCACATTTTGAATGTTTAACTTTAAAAACGTTAATTTTTTTAAAATCAGTTTTAAAGTGTTTGTAGTATTTACACCGCTATTGCTATTATTACTGTCAACAAATCATAAAAATTTATATTACTGTAATTTACAATGAAAAAACAAAAAATCCCACAAGATTTTTTTTTTTCATACAGGATTTCCCAAAATGATGATAATTATTTTTATACATTTAAGATTTTACATTTACATCACATTTGCATTAACCTGTAACATTTCTTTGCAAAAATTTTAATTATTATTATTTTTTTATTATTATTGTTATTTTATTTTATTAATTCGTTAATTTTATTTAATCATAGGCATAGGCATACCATGCACACAAACTCCACTTTGGGAAACCCTGTCTTAAATCGTGCAGCTTGAATCTAGTTGCACCACAGTACTGAGTTAGTTTTTCTGTCTCAGGCGGATCTGAACAACAGCGGCGTTCAGGATGGACCGGGCTCCTTCTACGGAGTCAGCAGTCAGTACAGCAGCTCAGAGAACATGACCATCACCGTCTCAACCAAAGTCTGCTCTTTCGGGAAGCAAGTGGTGGAAAAAGTGGAGGTCAGTAAGCCTTGAACTGACTGAGAAGTGCTAGTGTTTCTCGTATCTGACCGTGCTTTATTGGGTTTACAGACAGAGTACGCTCGTGCCGAGGGAGGGAAGTGTTTATTTCGGATCCATCGCTCTCCCATGTGTGAATATATGATCAACTTCATCCACAAGCTCAAGCACCTGCCTGAGAAATACATGATGAACAGCGTATTAGAAAACTTCACCATCTTACAGGTAAAACACCAAGATTTCATAGTGAGGTAAAGACTTTAACTCCCTGTCATCTTCAGAATTATCTGTATTGTTTTACAGGTACATACGTTGTAGTTTTTTTACCTAAAGAAATGAAAAAATATTTGTTATAACATGTTTAAAAAGAGGCATATCAATGATCTAGATTTAATTTAATTCTTTAAATAAGACATTGTTGTAATTAATGGGAGAGACCAAATCAAATATTTTCAATTATATAATTGAATTTCGAAATGTAATAATGATCGATGATAATAATCTTGATAAAAGTAATATATCATTTATGATCTGAAAAACTGTCACCGTTATAACACAGTATAAATGTTTTCTAAAACATGTTTTTCTAAATCTATAATTATCAGATAACTATGAACATGTTTACTATTTAATGATGATGATATGATAATAAAAATTGTTATATAATCTAATAATTTATTTGTTATTATCGCTTGAAAATAATAATCACAATCATGTTGACATTATATTGATATTCATAGTAATATCAAATTTATGATGAGAATAAAAGGGGTTAAAAATTCTGTGATTTATTGGAAATGATTTAAAATATTAAATACTTTATACAATAAAGTTTACAAAATTAAAAATGTTTTACATTACCCTATGATGATATTGTAATAATACCTCATTTTATTTTGGAAATAATAAATGCTCTGTTTGTTTTGCTGCAGGTGGTGACCAACAGGGAAACCCAGGAGACTCTGCTGTGTATAGCGTTTGTATTTGAAGTTTCGACGAGTGAACACGGGGCACAATACCACGTCTATAGGCTCATTAAAGACTAGCGCCGACAACAGACTTCTGTTGCTTTGCACAGTCCCTCCGTCACACGTATGGAGGAATATGCCAAATTGTCCAAACATCGGAGGAATACGCCTAAATGTTACAAAAAACCAAATGTTTTGCTTTTGTTCTAAACCTGGTACAGAATTTGAGTCTTTGAGGACATAAACATATAGTATTACTCTGTAAAAAAAAACAACAACAAAAAAAACAAAAAAAAAACTTTTTTGTATTTGTTTTAAAATGCCTTAAATACTTAATGGGTCACGTTGGTTTTGTTGCATATACAGATCATAGATGTCTTTTGAGCTTCGTTGTGTCTCCTTGGAGGGAATGTGAATGTGTTTTGATGGGAAAGAATATGTGCTGTTTGTGAATATTACATGCAGCATTTTACAGTGATATAAGGGTGAATCTCACAGAGAAATGTCTCATTTTACCCTAAAATCAAAAAAAAAAAATAAAGACTACTTTTGCATGTTATTTTCAAGAACCACAAATTTTCTCCCTAAATTCTTATCATGGTGCAAGAGAAAAATGCTAATTTATAAATTTTTAAAATTAGAAAAATTAGGATAAAGGCAGTGCTTTTTTTGTATTACAGTAAAAAGATTTTGGGAAGCAATGTGATTAATGATCTTCAATATAATGTCGTAATGGAAAAAAGTAAAAAAAAAAAAAAATGCATTTTAATAAAGAAAAAAATGATTGTAATTTTTCTTTTGATGTTGGGGTGAAATATGAAATGGACATGTTGTTGCCAGGTTTTGTGAGATTTGCCTGATGTGTAATTGAGGACCAGGTCGGCCAGCAGAGGGTTTATGTTCATCTTTATAAAGGACGGACGTACTGCAAACACACTGCAGTTAAAGTTCAGAAAACAATGCATGGACTTTATTTAATTGAATAACTGCAGATGTTACTTGTTTCATCGGCTGTCCTTTGAACAAGACAAAAGGCGTCAGAAACCGTTTTGCAGGTACTAAAGGATTTTGAGAAGTTGACCCAAATGTGAGTGAGTGCCTTTCTTGAAAGAACACAAATCGATTGATACTCTGAAGTGCCTTTTGACTACCTCTTGACATAAAATAGTAGGAATAGATAAAGCGATCAATTTCTTTATGCTACAAGGTGACAAAGTATTGAACTCTGCTGTTCATCGAAGCTTTCACGAGATGCATGAACCGAGGAAAAGTCAAGTGTGAATGTCACTCTGGTACAAACAAAGTGCTGCCCGTTGAGATTTTAAACATTTAATCCTGGAACAATACTTTGATGGAGTTGATTTGTCTTTTTAAGTCAGAGGATGTTGCATTGCTGTCGTATCTGGTGCTTTTTAAAACCTTGAAGAGAATGTTTGCATTTCCAAGCTGTTTTTTTTAACTCAAGTCATTCTTTTTTCTTCACCATCACAATGTATCTGCACTGTGTACCTTTGTTTTTCTTCTTCTCTGAATTACATGTCAGATCCTTTAGTTTTGAGTTCAAGCATCAGTTTTTCTTGTATTGCTGGTGTTAAAGTGTAAAAGGGAAAGTCATTAGTGTCACCCTGTACGTCAGCACTGACGTTCTTATCTCTCTAAATCTCATTTTTAGATGTACATAAACTTTTTTTTAAAACAAG